>NW_024096950.1:905000-920000 GCF_016545835.1 Crotalus tigris | reverse complement strand
TCGCTTCTCACCCAAGAAGCTTTTTGGAAGCTTCAAGGAGGCCGTCTAGGTCAAAATTGAACAGTCCTCTCTCAACAGAAGGGGAGGGAGACGGCATAGGCCATTTCATTGAGGGCCGCATCAGCATTGAGATTGCGCGCAGGGGGCCAGGTGGGTGTGGCCAGGGTGGGTGCCGCCTATTGGGTGGGTGTGGATGGAGTGGGTGTGGCCTACTGGGTGGGCGTGACCAGCTCTACATCGTTCGCATCAAGGGTGCCTGTGAGAGGCTGGGCAGGAATGGGATAGATCCGAGGGTCTCTGACAGAAAGGGGTGGGACCAGGGCAAGTGCCAAGGCATGGTCCACTGTTCCTCTCAAGCCATGCGGGGGGGACTTATGGAGCTAAGACTGAATGCGTTTCAGCATAGATGGCCACCACAAAATTGTACATTGGCTCCCGGCTGTCTTGGGCCAGGGCCAAGGCAGAGGGGGCCGTTCCCTCACTGTTTCCAGGATGGCTTCGCGGGCCACATGAAACCACCTCGCGGGCCACATCCAGCCCGCGGGCCTTCTGTTTGACATGTCTGGCATAGGCAAAGAAAGTACAGGTTTTGGATGCACTCCAACAATGCCCCAGGTGTAGCACCATAAGTGGAGTACTACTCTACCTATGAAAGAGGGCAGTGAACATCTTAAGATCAACAATAAATTGCATATTCTTATGCAGGGGTCTTCAAACTTGGCAACTTTTTAAGACTTTTGGACTTCAATTCCCAGACTTCCCCAGCCAGCATGGTTGGTTGAGGAATTCTGGGAGTTGAAGTCCACAAGTCTTAAAGTTGCCAGATTTGGAGACCCACCTGTTCTTATGGATCAAATGAGCATGGCTCATCTAAGTTAGAAGCCTTTCTGAAGAGCTTAGAACTTTGTCACTTGATGCCTTCTGACCTCTGGGTCTTCAAACTTTTCAGAATGTCATAGTGAATCCCCCAAATCTTCTCTGCAGAAACTCCAGGGAGAGAGAAGTCCCAAGACCATGAATGAGACCATCCAGGAACTCTTCAGCTTCATTCCAGGAGACTGGGAGCAACTTTTGGACAGGAGCAGTTCACGGTGTCGTAGGTGTGCTGTTGTAGGAAATTCAGGGAATCTTCGGCAGTCACAGTACGGCCAGCAGATTGATGCTCATGACCTTGTGTTTAGGTAAGTAGCTGCAAGTCCCTGGGTTCAAGTAAAATCCCTCCTAAAGAGAAAGTAGCCTCCATCCACAGAAAGCAGTAATAAGATGAGGGATCTTCTTTGCACATGGCAGCCATCCATTGGAGGAAGCAGAAGAGGCCATACCAGAAGAGAATCCCACTTGTATACAGTTGCCCTCCATCTCTTTCCCATTCTTCTTCTTAACAATCCTCCTTTTCTGCTCATGCCCTGCCAGGTATGGACAAATGGTATCCAAGAAACAAATAACTTAATCTTCTTTGACCCAATTGTTGCCAGTTCTTTTAGGCCAGGGATCTTCAAACTTCGCCCTTTTATGACTTGTGGACTTCAACTCCCAGAATTCCTCAGCCAGGCATGCTGGCTGAGGAATTCTGGGAGTTGAAGTCCACAAGTCATACAAGGGCCAAGTTTGAAGACCCCTGTTTTAGGCCATAGGAACCC
Organism: Crotalus tigris; assembly: GCF_016545835.1. Lineage (NCBI taxonomy): Eukaryota > Metazoa > Chordata > Lepidosauria > Squamata > Viperidae > Crotalus > Crotalus tigris. Next base: position 918,360 of record NW_024096950.1, on the reverse strand, counting down.
TCCACCCCTGCCAAAATGTTAAAAAAAAAAAAAATCTCAAAATCAACATTTCATTTTTTTTCCTACCTCAAGCACAAAGTCCAGAAACGGTTTCCAAGTAGAAGCAAAAGCAGTTATATTCTTTTCATTAATCAGAACGGTCAATTTAGCCCCATCTCTGCTAACTCCATCAGCTTTTGTAGCCACTCATCCATGGTGGGAACCGAAATGTCCTTCTGTTTTTATGCGTAGAGCAGACATGTCAAACACAAGGCCCGGGGGCCGGATGCGGCCCACGAACTGATTTCATATGGCCCACGAAGCCATCCTGGAAACAGTGAGGGAACGGCCCCCTCTGCCTTGGCCCTGGCCCAGGCCAGCCAGGAGCCATTGTACAATTTTGTGGTGGCCGTCCATGCTGAAACACATTCAGTCTTAGCTCCACAAGGCCGTCTGGAAACAGTGAGGAACCAGGAGAACCTTGAGGAAGTGGGCTGGGCTTGGTGCTGCAGGTGCTCAAGGCCAGGCTGCTGGCCAATGCTCTGGGCGGCCCATACCACCAACCCCCCACCCCGCATGGCCTGAAAGGAACAGTGAGGCTACTCCAGTGGACCATGCCTTGGCATGTGCCCTGGTCCCACCCCCTTCTGCCAGAGACCCTCAGATCTGTCCCACTCCTGCCCAGGCCCCCACAGGCACCCTTGACGCGAACGATATAGAGCTGGCCATGCCCACCCAGTAGGCCATACCCACTCCGTCCACGCCTACCCAGTAGGCTGTACCCACCCTGGCCACACCCACCCAGCTCCCTGAGGGCAACCGCAATGCTGATGCGGCCTTCAATGAAATTGAGTTTGACACCCCTGGCGAAGAGTATTCTTGCTGCCGTCAACCTGTATGAGATCAGAATTCCAATTTTTTTCCCCCCAAGTCTTTTTCCACGAAGCCCAAAAGAAAAGTGTCTGGTCTTATTTTTACATTTCACTTTAAGGCATTTTCTGTATTAGAATACGAATCCTGCTCCAATATTTCTTTGCTTTTATCGCATGTCCACCATAAAGGGTAAAAGATTTGCTATTATAGAAATAGCTAGTTAGTTTATAATATTATGGAAAAGTAAAAAGTTGATGTTAATGCCTTATTCCAGAGGTCCCCAACCTTTTGGGCACCAGGGACCAGTTCTGTGGAGAAAGGTTTTTCTACGGACCGGAAGGTGCGTGGTTTGTGTGCTGCCTGCATCCCACAGATGGGGCTTTGCTTGTTTGTGCGGACCGGTTGCTGGCATGCCACAACCTGGTACCGATCCACAGACCAGGGGTTGGGGACCCCTCCCTTATTCTAACTGCAAGTGAGTTGGAAGTAAATGCCTTTCCCCCCCCCCCTTCCACATTTCTCTCTTTCCCTTCCCCTCCCCTCCCCCTTGTTTCCCACTACTTGCTTTTGTATTTTTGTATTTTATATTATTAAGCGAATAAAAAATAAAAAAATAACATGGATACCTTTGAATTATTTCAAAATTTCAAAAAAAAAAAAAAACCAGCAAAGATCTCCCAAATCTAGCCTTGCTCAAGTGGATTTGGACAGATAAATGCAGCATGCAAGATAAATCAAGAAAAACGGTCTGTTCGAATAGCAAACTTCAATCTTTACTTATCACTTGCCTAATCCCCAGGAACATTCTTTTTCTTGTCCTTGTCATATTCTTGTCATAGCTTAACCACTATTGTTCTCGTTTTATTTGAACAAGTTACAAGCTGCCTCTAGGAAACGATGTTTTCTAACCACAGCTTCAAATAAGAGCCACGTCCCTGTCTTTCAAATCAAGAGATGTTGCATATACCGCTTGTCCTTGACTTGTAATCATTTGTTTAGTGACCGTTCAAAGTTACAAGGGCATTGAAAAAAGTGACGTATGGCTATTTTCCACACTTATGAACCTTGCAGCATTTGGCAACTCAACCATATTTATGACAGTTGGGAGTATCCCGGGAGCCACGCAATCACCTTTTGCGATCTTCCGACAATTCAAGTCAATGCAGAGGCTAGATTCATTTAATCACCATGACTTGACTGACAACAGCCATGGTTCATTTGGCAACTGTGGCAAAGAGAGAAGCAACCTAGACCTAAGGAGAAACTTCCTGACAGGTAGAACAATTAATCAGTGGAACTGTCATGGTTCCGACAGATGAAACTCTTCAAAGAACTTTGAGGCATTGTTTACCTTAAAGAATCTTTATTCAGAGAAGCATAGCATCGGCAATCGAAGTCAAAACCTGGATTTCCCCCCCCCCAGCACATAGTATCAAAGCACAATTCCCTCCTCTCATTGTCATAAATCACATTCTCCAATTAGTTTGAAATGCAGGTTTTCCCTCCAGTTCTCCAATCCGCCAATTCTTTATCATCTCTTATTTCATTAACCTTGGTTCTCACACTAGTTACAATATTGTTATGTCTAACTAAACTCCCATGCACATTCCTCCTCCTCTCCCCCCCCAGTATCATCTAATTCAGTGGTTCTCAACCTTTCTAATGCCGTGACCCATAATACAGTTCCCCATGTTGTGGTGACCCCCAAGTGGGTGTGGCCACCAATAAGAGGGAGTAGGACAGCTAGGGAAAAGGGGAAAAAAATGACAGACTGCGTGGTTTGGCGACCCCCATGAAATGGTCATTCGACCCCAAATGGGGTCCCGACCCACAGGTAGAGAACCACTGATCTAATTCTAACTCTAATTCTAAGAGTAAAACATAAGAAGGAAAATGGTTGTATCTCCATATGTGGTCAAAGCAAGAACATCCGATGTTAGCAGCATTGACAGGAATAACCTGCCTCCAGACGTGGTGAATGCTCCAACCCTGGAAGTCTTTAAGAAGAGACTGGACAGCCATTTGTCTGAAATGGTATAGGGTTTCCTGCCTGAGCAGGGGGTTGGACTAGATGACCTCCAAGGTCCCTTCCAACATCATTATTATTGTTGTTGTTGTTGTTGTCATAAAACGGGGCAAAAATCATTTAACAACTGTTTTAACAACAGAATTTTGGGGCTCAATTGTGGTCGTAAGTCAAGGAGTAAACCCAAAGTATGAGTGTTCTTCTTGTTGTTGAGTGATACTTCTTCTCATTCCTCAATTTTTTTTACCCCCTTTGTGCATGAAGAATGAACAAAGCCCCAATAAAGAGCTTCGAATTGGACGTCGGCAGCAAAACAACTCATCATTTTGTCTACCCGGAGAGCTATCGAGAACTAGGGGAGACGGTCAACATGATTCTCATCCCGTTCAAAATCTTAGACTTGCGCTGGGTCATCAGTGCTCTCACAAACGGCACCATCGATCAGTAAGTAGATTCTTCTGCATGTTGAGTATTTTCCTCAGGTAGCGCAGATGTAAGACGGCAATACTGAAAGTCTGGGGGGGGAAATGGACCAGAGGGTGTGTGGTTTGTGTTCTGCCTGCATCCCAAAGATGGGGCTTTGCTTGTTTGTGTGGACCGGTTGCTGGCATGCCGCGGCCCGGTACAAGTCCACAGAAGCAACGGATGGAAACTAATCAAGGAGAGAAGCAACCTAGAACTAAGGAGAAATTTCCTGAACAGTGAGAAGAATTAATCAGTGGAACAACCTGCCTCCAGAAGTTGTGAATGCTCCAACACTGGAAGTCTTTAAGAGATTAGACAGCCATTTGTCTGAAATGGTACAGGGTTTCCTGCCTGAGCAGGGGGTTGGACTAGATGACCTCAAAGCTCCCTTCCAACTTTTTTTTAATTATTATTATTATTGATCATCGCACAGTCAGCCAGATGTTCAGACTGGATTTGGCATTTTGTCTACCTATCGAGTCCTTACCCAGGACCTGGGATAGGCAGATGTGGATGTTTGATGGTATTACAGATATCGTCGCAGGATGGAAGCAGTTCCTATTAAGGCCGCCTTTTGCAATTGACTAATAGCAAATTTGTCAATGCCAATGGTGTTCAAGTGGTGCTCCAGTTGTTTTGGGATTGCACCCAAGGAGCCTATGACTATTGGTACTACCCTTGCTTGCTTTTGCCACAGTCTTTCTATTTCTGTTTGTAGGTCTTTGTATTTTGTTATCTTCTCCAGTTCTTTCTCTTCTATTCTGCTGTCTCCAGGCACTGCAACATCCACTATCCAGACTTTTTTGTCTTTCTTATCGACAATTGTTAAGTCTGGGGTGTTATGTTGCAGGTGCTTGTCTGTTTGAATTCTGAAGTCCCAGAGCAGTTTAATTTTATCATTTTCTATGACTTTCTCTATTTTATGATCCTACCAGTTTTTGCAAATGATATTTTTTGCAGATCTTCCAATGCACCATTGTTGTTACTTTGTCATGCCACTGCTTGTAGTCAGTCTGTGCAATCTTCTTGCAACAGCTTACCAGGTGGTCCACTGTTTCTTCACCTTCTTTGCATAGGCGGCACTTACTGTCTGTTGCTGATTATTATTATTATTATTATTATTATTATTATTATTAATAATAATAACCCTCTTGCTAAGTTTCTAAAATTGCTGGAAAGCCGAAGTAGGGAGTTCTAAACTTTGGGAAAATTACTATATAATACAGGTAGTCCTTGACTTATAGCAGTTCGGTTAGTGATCGTTCAGAGTTACAACAGCACTGAAAAAAAGTGACCCGCAACCATTTTTCACAGTTGCAACCTTTGCAGCATCCCCATGATCACGTGATCAAAACTCAGATGCTTGGCAACTGGTTCATACTTAACAACCGTTGCTCTGTTCCAGGATCATGTGATCCCCTTTTGTGACCGTCCGACAAGCAAAGTCAATGGGGGAAGCCAGATTCACTTAAGAACCAGGTTACTAACTTACCCAATGCAGGGATTCACTTGACAACTGTAGCAGGAAAGGTTGTAAAATGCAGCAAAACTCACTTAACAAATGTCTCACTTAACCACAAACATGTTAGGCTCAATAGTGGTCATACGTCGAGGTCTACCTGTACAGGCAGTCGTTGACTTACAACAGTTCAGTTAGTGACCGTTCAAAGTTACAACGGTATTGAAAAATATGACTTATGACTGTTTTTCACATTTATGACCGTTGCAGTATCTCTATGGTCACAAGATCAAAATTCAGACTCTTGGCAACCGACTCATATTTATGACGGTTGCAGTGTCCCGGGGTCATGTGATCATCTTTTGTGACCTTCTGACAAGATAAGTCAAACGGGAAGGCAGATTCACTTAACAACCGGGTTCCTAATTTAACAACTGCTATGATTCGTAAATCGTAAAATGGAACAGAATTCACTGAACAAATGGAACTTTTGTTTAGATAGTAGGAAGGTGAGGTCCTTGCTGCTCGTTGAGCTTGGTGGTTTTCTTGCAGATATTTCATTATCAAAGTAGGTAACACCTTCTGTGCTAGAAGAGAGTGTGGTTTAATCTCTGTTTATATAAAAGTGGCTTGACTTGTCAGTGTCTACGGGAATATTCTTGGTGATTCCTTAATTAGGCTATTGTTTCCTGCTAGCTTGTTTGTCTGAGTTGGTAGTTCCTTAATTAGTGTATTATTTACTTGTTGCTTGTTGATCTAGTGCAGGGCTAGGCAACCTTGGCTGTTTTATGACTCGGGAACTTCAACTCCCAGAATCCCATACTATCATATTTGGTGGTCATATAAAAGTATAAAAGCTTTTTGGATAAAGATATGGTGGAATATTCAAAAATTTTTTAAGAGAAGGATAAAATTCACCCCACAATTGTTTTTGTTAGGTATTATTGTTGACTGTGATGATAAAGAAATTATTTTAATGTTAAATTTAATTACAGCGGCAAGGTTGTTGATAGGACAATATTGGAAGAACGAATTTTTGCCTACCTTGGAGGAATGGTTTTTAAAAGTTTCTTATTTATCTGAAATGGCAAAAATTTCGGCTTATTTGAAAGATCAATCGCAAGAGAAATATCTCTTGGTGTGGAAAAGATGGATAAACTTTTTATACAGTATAAGTATGATATTAAAAGATATTATTTAGCTTTTGAATAATTTATGTTTAAAGTTTAAGATAATAAGTATTTTTATTATATATATATATTGGACTTAAAGTACTTAAAAATTTGTTTTTTTTAATGTAATTTTTGTTTGAGGTTTACTTAAGTTTAAATGTTTTGTATTTTTAGTTCTAGCTAACCCTGTATTCAGCTCTGGGAAGAGGGGGGGAGGGTTTTGGGGAGGGTAGGGAGGTAGTAGGAGAGGGATTTTATTGTAAAATTGCAAAAACTTTCAATAAAAAAAAAACCCTCCCAGAATCCCACGAGTCATAAAAGAGCCAAGGTTGCCTAACCCCTGGTCTAGTGTTAATCTTGGTGTTAATCTCTGTTCCATCTGGGTGTTGATTGCTGGTGAGGTGTTGCTGATGTTACTTATGCACTGATGATGTTATGCAGTTTGGTAATGAAACATCTGCCAGCAAACCACCAAGCTCAGAGAGCACCAAGGATACCACAGTTGAACCCTGAGCTACAAATATTCTCTTCTATCAGTATGACAGGTGCTTGTTAAACACACCTTAACAATTTCTCAACAGCTTCTACTCTAAATGATCACTGCTGCCTTCTGGGACTCTTAAGTGTCTCAAAAATTAGAAGCTGAGCTACGAAAGCAGAACATTTTCAAGGGAAAACTAGTCAGCCTTCTCTTATTATTCTCTTCTGGGTGAGAGAACACTGTTAATCTAATCAAATTAAATGAAGAAAGGTCCTCTTTTCTGCTATTTTATATTAATGGCCATCCTCATAGTTCCTTTAAGTTCTGCATTGCATGAAAATATTTTTCTTTCCTTATCATTTCCCTCGAATATCTTCTACTCTCTATAACACCAAGAGGCTAAGCTGGGACTGCTGTTAGCTTAATGTCAACACTGGGGAAAAAATGTTTCTTAACAGATTTTACACTAAAAGCACACGTATGTATAAGCACACTCGCAAACGTGGTGGGAACAATGGAGTCACAGTAGTGCTTCCTTGTTGTCCAGGAAACACTTTTGTATTGAGCACAAGGGGATATTAATATGCATTGGAATTTGTATTTCATCTACTCAGCAAAAGGGCGTTTCAGGACAAGGATCTTGTGATCTGAATTGTGTAAACGGAAGGTTTTAAAATTTTTCTTCTTTGTAAGATCCAAAACTTGGTTTTCAGGACAGTGATGCAAGTTATGTACGAAAGATGTGACAAGTTGCAAAGTTTTCATCATTGGCGAAGTCCGTGTCTTTTGACCAAACAAGGAAAGATAATGTCTTCTCCTATCATTGTTTGTTCATCTATTGTTTATTTAAAAAATCCATTAATAAACATTCTTTGGCAATTTTTCCTATTGCTTTGTTTGTGTAAATTTTTTGCAGGATCCAATTTGGATCAGCCACCAGGTCTTTTGAGCTTTCGGATTCGTGCTGTGTGCTATTCATGCTTTGGGTATTCGGGGTGTGATATTTATATGGCGCCTGGTTGTATGTGGCTTTTTTAGTCACACCCAACCAGGCAACATATAAATACCACACACAAAATAGCCCAAAGCACACACTCTGCTAGAGGGATTCCCTGAGGATGGAGCATGAGTCAGAAGATAAAACTCTGGTCCCAGTGACCAACCCAGATTTGATCCTGCAACATTATCCTAGGACACGTATATATTGGCCTTCATTCGTATCAAACTTTATTTATTTCCAAGGTTAAAATACAGACAAAAAGAAAAGAGAGCAACAAAGATGATTAGGGGACTGGAGGCTAAAACATAAGGAACAGTTGCTGGAATTGGGTATATCTAGTCTAATGAAGAGAAGGATGAGGGGTGACATGGTAGCAGTGTTCCAGTATCTCAGGGGCTGCCACATACAAGAGGAAGTCGAGCTATTTTCCAAAATGCCTGAAGGCAGGACAAAAAGCAATGGATGGAAACTAATCAAGGAGAGAAGCAACCTAGAATTAAGGAGGAATTTCCTGACAGTTAGAACAATTAACCAGTGGAACAGCCTGCCTCCAGAAGCGGTAAATGCTCCAGCACTGGAAGTTTTTAAGAAGAGACTGGACAACCATTTGTCCGAAATGGTATAGGGTTTCCTGCCTGAGCAGGGAGTTCGACTAGATGACCTCCAAGGTCCCTTCCAACTTTATTATTATTATTATTATTATTATTATTATTATTATTATTATTATTATTAAAAATACAATACAAAAACAAACAAATAAAAAGTGTACAAACAAAATATCAAGCATACACAGAAAATGTCCCTTCTGGTTGAACACTGATAAATATATTTCAGCAACAGGAATTATTCCCTTTTTCTTGCAAAACAGGACCCCTATCTATAAACACATACATCTATATTTGCAAAATTGCTATCTGACATTAAAAATATCACAGTTCTAGAAATCTATTATCAGTCAACCGATTTGATCTACTATCTATCTACTATACTAAAAAAAAAAAAAAAGGTTAACAGGAAGTCCTAACTACAAAAATTGCCAATTTTTCGTAAATTAATCTTAAAAATTGCTTAGACTGCATTGTGTGTACCAGTCCCAACAGAGATATTTTTCACATCAACAACCAACTGGACTTTTTCCAATGAGGGGATCTATATTATGCAATAAATAGTTGCTAGAAATCGAAGCAAAATCTTTCCTTTATTACAATTTATGAGAAGGCTCAGAACTCACATATTTTTCCAGGCCTTTTAGTGTTACTGCCTGCAGTTTTTGTACTTTATAAGTGTTGGGTCTATTGCTACTTTTATAGTTTTTTTTTATTGTGTCTTGTAATCTAGCCAGAATGACTAAGGGAGTGTGCAGTGGCCAACTTTCCTAAAGGAATAAATCAAATGGTAGGAATACTAGTGAGCTGCATGTATTTTGGAATGGGAACTATTAGGGAATTAAACTGGAAATTAGGGCAGGAACCATCCTTGATTATACAGGTAGTCCTCGACTTACAACAGTTCATTTAGTGACCGTTCAAAGAGACAACGGCACTGAAAAAAGTTACTTATGACCGTTTTTCATACTTACAACCGTTGCAGCCCTTGGTCATGTGATCAAAATCTGGATCCTTGGCAGCTGCTTCATACTTACGACGGGTGCAGTGGTCCCAGAGTCACGTGATCCGCTTTTGCAACCTCCTGACAAGCAAAGTCCATGGAGAAGACAGATTAATTGAACAACCATGTTACTACAACTGCGATGAGTCACTCCACAGTTGTGGCAAGAAAGGACATCAAATGGGGCAAAAGTCACTTAGCGAAACTCACTTAAAAACTTCCAGTGTTGGAGCATTCACCACTTCTGGAGGCAGGTTGTTCCATTGGTTAATTGTTCTAACTGTCAGGAAGTTTCTCCTTAGTTCTAGGTTGCTTCTCTCCTGGAAACTAATCAAGGAGAGAAGCAACCTAGAATTAAGGAGAAATTCCTGACAGTTAGAACAATTAACCAGTGGAACAACCTGCCTCCAGAAGCTGTGAATGCTCCAACACTGGAAGTTTTTAAGAAGAGATTGCACAGCCATTTTTCTGAAATGGTATAGGGTTTCCTGCCTGAGCAGGGGGTTGGACCAGATGACCTCCAAGGTCCCTTCCAACTTTATTATTATTATTATTATTATTATTATTATTATTATTTATTACTACTACTACTATTGTGATTGCAATGGGGAGCGATGGGTTGCATGAGTGCCTTGCTTAACCACAGCAACAACTTAATGGTCATAATTCTGGGTTCGGTGGCAGTCATAAATCAAGGGCTACCTATATGTTTCAAATTCATGTTCTACCTTTGATTGGGTTCTCCCAAAGGTGCTTTTTCATGAGGCACCTGGACTTGCTTGTTTTTCCTTTGAAGACGTTTCGCTTCTCATCCAAGAAGCTTCTTCAGCTCTGACTGGATGGTGGGGGAAATGGAAGGATTTTTACTCCTTGCAGGCAGCTGGTCATTTGCATTCTTTTAGAGAGTCGTTGAGGCCTCCTAGAGCAATGTTTCTCAACCTTGACAATTTTAAGGCATGTGGACTTCAACTCCCAGAATTCCACAGCCAGCATTGCTGGCTGTGGAATTCTGGGAGTTGAAGTCCACATGCTTTAAAATTGTCAAGATTGAGAAACACTGTCCTAGAGGTTTAACTGTGTCCTCAGGGTCACCTGAGTAGTGCAAATCTGTGTGGAGCCTTCTTGGCTGCAGGATGATTTTTGCCCTGTGTCCCATTAGATTCCCTATTTGTAAGCAACAGTCTTGTCGGGATACTAAATTCAGAATTAAGATTGCTTTTTCATTCCAATGTGAGAAGCAGTAAGCTTTGTCTGACTAGACTATATTTCTCTTTTTGACAGCACATACATTCCTGTTCCTCGGAAGATCAAGGCCAACAAAGACAAGGTGAGTTGTGGCTACACTCATTCCAGAAGGTTCTTTCTCTGTAAGGAAAGGGTAAACCCAGATCACCCTCACTCGGAAGAGAATGATCGCCCTTTCATTTATTTTCATGTTCAGTCAGGAAATTAAATTCAGTGCTCCATCACTGGAGGTTTTCAAAAATAGAGTGGACAACCATTTGACGGGGATGATATAAGATCTCCTGATTGGAGCAGGGGGTTGGACTAGAAGACCTCTGAGGATCCTTCCAGTGTTATGATTCTATGTTCCATTAAGGGATTGGGTATATTTAGAGTCTTAAGAGGAAGGGGGGGAATATAATAACCTTCTTCAAACATCTGAAAGGATGGAGAAGATCAAAAGAGTTGTTCTAGTACAAGGGTAGGCAACTTTGGCTCTTTTATAACTCGTGGACTTCAACTCCCAGAATTCCTGAGCCAGCCATACTGAGGGGAAAGGGAGAGATTTCCAAGCTGAGCCATGCTGGCTCAGGATTTCTGGGAGTTGAAGTCCACGAGTTATAAAGCGGCCTAGGCCTAGGCCAGAGACAGGTAACCTTGGCTCTTTTATGACTCATGGACTTCAACTCCCAGAATTCCTGAGCCAGCCATGCTGAGGGGAAAGGGAGAGTTTCCAAGCTAAGCCATGCTGGCTCAGGAATTCTGGGAGTTGAAATCCACAAGTCATAAAAGCCAAGGTTGCTTACCCCTATTCTAATATGAAGAACAGAAGAGTGGATCTTAGGAAAGCATATTCTGATTGATTGTTGGCAGAGACAAATCATATGGAACCCATTCCTCAGAAAGATTATGGAATCTCCTTCACAGGAAAGGTTTGATCAGAATCTGGATAGCCATCCATTAGATACGTTTTAATTTGAATTCCTGCATCATGAGGTTGACTTAAGAGGCCCTTCCACCTCTTCTGATTTAATGCAAAGGCTGTATAATGGATAGCATAATATAATAAAGCAAACTTTTTTTAAGAAAGGGGGAAATCCTTGTTCCTCTTCCTATGCACACCCAGACAGATTGTTCAAACAAAGGAAGGCTGCAGGAAACTCATTTACTTTGAAATCTGTGAAAGATAAAGGTGAAGCATTTGGCAAAAGATCAGGTTAGTAAATAAAATATGTTTTGAATTGCACAGAAGCTCCTTCTTCGGTTTTTTCCTTGTTGCTGTTCAAACAAGCTTCAGTGTAACAGCTACATAGCAGGATGTCTGTCCTTGACTGCATACATTAAACTGCAAATCAAGCTTGTCTCTCTTCCTAAGTGGATGGAACAACCCTTATTTTTGCATCCAAAGATACACACAACACGCCCTTTAACACACACCCTTGTTCACGAGTAACCTATAGGATGCCTAATACGGAGATTCAGAAGTGAAAGATCACCTTCCCAGCTGACTGGCTGAAGTCAACAGAACTCAACTTGGTTGAAATAGGTAGACTGAGAAAGTTGTAAATTCAGGGGAATTGAGTTCCACCATATACTGGACTAGGGAAAATTGGTAATTATTGTTCATTGCACGATAGGATATGTTCATGATACTGTAGAAAGCCCAACATCCATCTTAGCGTGTGATGTGACCAAGGTCATCATGAAACACCCATCATAACAATTTATTTCCATGGGGATGGCATTTTATGTGAATGCAGGAAGTGTGTTGCTAATCCAAGGCTAACGTGGTATGTGAATTCCATGATTGTGTTAGAATGTCTTTGCAGATGGTCAGTCATCCAGGTCATGGTTGTCCCAAAAGTGCTTTTTCCAAAGGGCAACTAGACTTTGGTTTTTCTCTTTGAAAAACGTTTCGCTTCTTGTCCGAGAAGCTTCAGAACTGAAGAAGCTTCTTGGATGAGAAGTGAAACCTTTTTTAAAAGAAAAATAAAAAATAAAAACCAAGAAAGTCCAGTTTTCTTTTGAATAAAGTACCTTTGAGACATTATTGTGGTAGAATGCAGTCTGGATTCCCAGGAGGGAGGGGCTGCATTCCAAAGGACCAAGAAACAGCAAAGTTTAAATTGTTTGGTTGAGAAGAAATCCCTAGAAGTTCTCAGAATATATCTTTAGTGATGTCAGGAATTGTTTTAGTTTGGCAAGATTTCTGTCTAGGGGTGACGAACAATAAAGGAAACTGTTTAGAAGGAACAAAACCTGTCTTTCTGGAGTTTTGGAGCCTGACTATTATTGTTCAGTTTCGTTGGCAGCCTGTGATCTGAATGAATAAATAAGGCAGCAAGGTGTTTGTTTGTTTTTTTATCACCCTGGGTCCATTTTCTCCACCCTAGTCCTTGTAAGCAAGCACAGAGCAAGCACAGATTGCATCCATCAATACTATAACGGGTCTTCAGACTTGGCCCTTTTATGACTTCTGGACTTCAACTCCCAGAATTCCTCAGCCAGCGTGCCTGGCTGAGGAATTCTGGCAGTTGAAGTCCAGAAGTCATAAAAGGGCCAAGTTTGAAGACCCCTGATCTATAAGATAGATTCCAAAACCTATGCTGTCTCCTAAGGGGAAGGTTTAGGTTTGCACAGGATGTAATTTCAGGGAGCACCTTCCCAGGTAAATGGTGGGATCTGAATATTTTAAACTAGACATTAATTTTCAAGAAAATTACAGGACAGACTTTACTAAAACTTTCCCCAATAGACACAGGGATGGAGCAGCGTTCGATTGCTAAGAAAGTGTTGTTGTAGCACCACCTACAGGTAGCAGAGAGAACAGCCCGGTCACCCCTTAAAACGAGTCAAGTGGAAAATATTAGAAGCTTCCAAATCGCAAATTTTATCTCTGAGAATAACTCAGGTTGAAAAAGTGCCGTGAGTTTTGATTTCGCAGGCTTTTTTTCACAGGAATAAAATTATGGAAGACCTTATAGATGCCATCTAGAACTTCCAGCATAGCAACAACAAAAATAGGATATAAATGCAATCAATCAATTGTTGTTGTTGTTTGTTTGTTTTTTTG